>NC_056732.1:1823110363-1823124477 GCF_019279795.1 Protopterus annectens
ATCCACCTTTACCAACTCTACTCCCTGCATCCTCACCATTCCTCTACCCTCCCTCTCATTTACACACATATATTCTGTCTTATTCCTGCTGACCTTCATTCCACTTCTCTCTAGAGCATATCTCGATCTCTCCAGGATCTCCTCCACCTGTTCCCTACTCTCACTACAGATAACAATGACATCTGCAAACATCATAGTCCACGGGGACTCCTGTCTGATCTCGTCTGTCAACCTGTCCATCACCATTGCAAATAACAAAGGGCTCAGAGCTGATCCTTGATGTAATCCCACCTCCAGCTTAAATGCAACCTTCACTCCCACTGCAGACCTCACCACTGTCACACTACCCTCGTACATATCTTGTACCACTCTTACATACTTCCCTGACACTCCCTACTTCCTCATACAATACCACAACTTCTCTCTAAGCACCCTGTCATATGCTTTCTCTAAGTCTACAAAAATACAATGCAACTCCTTCTGACCTTCTCTGTACTTCTCCATCAACACTCTCAGAGCAAACATCACATTTGTAGTGCTCTTTCCTGCCATGAAACCATACTGCTAATCACTAATCATCACATCCTTTCTTAACCTAGCTTCCACTACTCTTTCCCTTAACTTCATGCTGTGACTGATCAATTTAATCCCTCTGTAGTTATTACAGCTCTGCACATCACCCTTATTCTTAAAAATCGGTACCAAAACACTTTTTCTCCATTCCTCAGGCATCCTTTCACTTTCCAAGATTTCATTAAACAATCTGGTTAAAAACTCCACTGCCATTTCACCTAAACACCTCCATGCTTCCACAGGTATGTCATCTGGGTCAACAGCCTTTCCATTCTTCATTCTCTTCATAGCTATCCGTACTTCCACCTTGCTAATCCATTGTACTTCATGATTCACTATCTGCACATCATCCAACATTCTCTCCCTCTCATTCTCTTCATTCATCAGCCCCTCAAAGTACTCTTTCCATCCCCTCAACAAACTCTCCTCGCTTGTGAGTATGTTTCCCTCATTATCCTTTATCACCATTACCTGCTGCACATCTTTACTAGCTTGGTCCCTCTGTCTAGCCAATCGGTGCAGGTCCTTTTCTCCCTCCTTAGTGTCCAACCTTTCATACAACTCTTCATATGCCTAATCCTTAGCCTTTCGCCACCTCTCTTTGCCATGCACCTCATCTCCTTATACTCCTGTCTACATTCTTCATATCTCTGACAATCCCACTTATTCTTTGCCATCCTCTTTCTCTGTATATTCTCCTGTACTTCCTCATTCCACAACATGTCTCCTTGTCGTCCTTCCACTGTCCAGATGTCATACCAAGCACCTTTCTAGCTGTCTCCCTTACTATCTCTGCTGCAGTTACCCAGCTATTTGGTAACTCTACCCTGCCACCCAGTGCCTGTCTTAACTCATCCCTGAACTCCACCTCACAATTACCCTTTTTCAATTTCCACCTTTTGATCCTTGGTGCTGCCCTCACACTCCCCCTCCTCTTCTTGATCACCAATGTCATCCTACAAACCACCATCCTATGCTTCCTAACTACACTTTCCCCGGTCAACACTTTACAGTCTCCAATCTCCTTCAGACTGGCCCTCCTACATAAGATATAATACACCTGTGTGCATCTTCCTGCACTCTTGTATGTCATCCTATGCTCCTCCCTCTTGTTAAAATAAGTATTCACCACAGCCATGTCCATCCTTTTCACAAAATCCACTGCCATCTGACCTTCTGCATTCCTTTAACACCATACCTACCCATCACTTCCTCATCCCCTCTGTTCCCTTCACCAAAATGCCCATTGAAATCTGCTCCAATCACCACTGTCTCACCCTTGGGTACAGTCATCACCACTTCAACCAACTCACTCCAAAATTTTTCTTTCTCATTCATCACATGCCCAACTTGTGGAGAATATGCACTAAAAACATTCATCATTACACCATCAATTTCCAGCTTCATAAACATCACTTTGTCTGACACTCTTTTCACCTCCAAAACACTCTTAGCATACTGTTCCTTCAGGATAACTCCTACACCATTTCTCCTCCCAATCACACCATGATAAAACAATTTGAACCCACCTCCGATACACCTATCCTTACTCCCCTTCCATCTGGTCTCTTGCACACACAATATATCAACCTTCCTTCTGTCCATCATATCGGCTAGCTCTCTCCCTATACCAGTCATACTGCTAACATTCAAAGTTCCGACCCTCACTACCACAGTCCTAGCCTTTCTCCTTTCTTCCTGCCTTCGACCATGCCTTCCCCCTCTTCTCCTCCTTCAGCCAAAAGTAGCCCAATTTCCGCCAGCACCTTGTTGGCTAACAGTACTGGTGGCGGTCATTGTTAACCCGGGCCTCAACCGATCCGGAATGTAAATATTTACTGGTGTCCACTTAATTATTTGGCAAAGTTTTACACTGGATGCCCTTCCTGACGCAACCCTCCCCATTTATCCTGTCTTGGGACCGGCACAAAGAAATGCACTGGCTTGTGCATCCCCAGTGGTTGGGTTAAATAACCAATATTAGGGAAATTAACATACACAGGTGGAGTTTATATGTTTGCAAGTAATATGGCAGAACAAATAATGAATATATATTTTTAATTTTATTTATGGTACTAGATGACACCCTGTGAGAAGGTTTATAATTTATAACATAAACGAAGAATGAGACTTAAATTTGAAAGAAAAAAAATCTTGTATACATGGAATCTATGCTTTTACTCTGTATAATTAAAAAAAGTTCATGGAACAGAGGACAATATGGTGGGAAAATACTGAATGTTATGTATAAGGCAATGTGGAATAATCAGAAAAAAAATAGAAATTAAAGAATATATGAATAAAAGAAAGTTATGGAAAAAAGAGACTGGAAATGTGATATTGAGAAAAGGAATGGTATACAATGCAGTGGATAATTATTTAATATATCCATGGAAAGAATGAAGGGAAGATGTTAAAAACTATATATGAAAAGAAGGAAAATAACTGAATTTTTTATGAAGGAGGTAATTTTGTGGAGGTTATTGCTGAATACGTTACAAGCAATACAAAATGTATAAAGAGTTGGAAGAGAGAAAATGTAAATAATTTAATGCAGAAGAAACTACATTACATTTTCCCTGAATTGCATAAAATTGAATAGAAGTGGAATGGATTTGAAAAAATAAATATGAAAATGGATATGGTACTATATAGAAAGTACAGAAAGGAAAGCAGAAAGGAATTTAAAATGGGAGAAGATTTTATCAGCTGGGTGTTATGCAAAAGGAGATGTGGAAGCTTATCATAAAAACAGAAAACAAAGGTATTGAAGGAAATAAAGAGGATGGGATAGAGGACTATGTTTTTTTCTTTTTTTACTAAGAAAATTCTGTTAAGGTTATTTTGTGCAATTTTCTTTGGTATTACAAAATTAGATTATGTTTAATGAAGAATGAAAGAATGTGAATATGAGGTTGTAGAGTAAATGGTGTATTATTCAGCAATAACTTCTACAAAATTATAATTTTGTAAAGAATGTAAATAATGTAAATATTTGTGCCGAATGTAATTAACATAATATATCCATCCAAGCTACTGCAGCTCATTTATAAAAGGAGTAAACAGAAGAGGCCGAACTACGGATCAACAGGTGACTCTCACAGGTAATACTTTGGGATGGAGTAGAAAGTTGTGCATTGCTGCTGCTGTAGGGTAGTTTATTAGGTAGTGTATTCTTGTTTGGACTATACTGACATGAAGTAATGTTGATATTAAGAGATTGGGTAGAAGACTGCATCAGAGGCATTAGTCACATCTGTTTCCAATGTTCTTGTTACTCTACCATTCCTCATTGTTGGTGTATATAATTCTACTGGCAGTTAGAACAGTTTAGCTACTGTGGTCTTTGTGAAAGCTGTTGGTTTTCACAGATAATGATGTTTTGAGTCAAGTATGTGTTTAATTATTCTGCAATGGCTTTTTTCTGTAATTTGGAGATTGATATTTAGGAGTGATATAGGTCTAAAACTTTCAGCATGTTCAGGGAGTTTAATTACAGAAGAGACATAATTTTGATGGATTGACAAGGTTCTGTCACTATTGTTGATTTTAGGGACGTGTTTATAATGTGTTTATTGGTACAGATCTAAACCTAAGCATTTAAAGAATGGACTGTTTATATTCATTTGTTTATATGTATCACAATAACTAGTGAGAAGTTAAACTGTACACTTGGGTTGTTGTTTGAATGAATGATAGAAGGTGGAACGTTTTCACTGCAGTGACTGTTTTTTTTTTTTTTTTTACTTTATCTATCTATCTATCTATCTATCTATCTATCTATCTATCTATCTAGTTATTTATATTTTACTGAATCTGACAAACTTAAAAGCTACAACATTTATACCAAAACAGTTGTGGATTGTTAAGCGGGGTAGTTAGCTATCATATTTTATAATGTAGCAGTATGTTGCCTTTGTATAATAAGCTGTATAGGATCTTTAGATTTCAGTAGATTTGTCAGAATGAGATGAAGTTGTCAGCGTTTTAATGATAACAAACACTGTTCAGTATTTAGTTATTTTTCAAATTTAGTTTGTAATCCACATGTGATAACTAAAGTGATTCTGCTGATGCAGGTGGAGAAGTATTGATTTTGAAAGTAATTCTGAATGTTGCAAAGGTGGTAACGTACTACTTGGAGGTTCATTAAGGTGGTAATTGCGATTCATTCAGTTTTTGATAATTCTGTTAACTGGTGGGGAAGAAGGTTTGTTTATAGTGACTAAAGTATGTTTATTTTTGCTGCAGTATATTGAAATCATAGATAAAGCAGTGTTATGAGAATTTTGCAGTCGGTTAGCAGTAGTGGTACTGTCTGAGTACTTAATTTATTTGGAACATTTATGTGCCAATAAGTAATGGAGTGTCTGCCTGTAAGTGGATTAGGTCTAATAAATAGGTAGACTATTTTTGCTATGCTGATTCCAATTATTATTCATACCCTTTAGAATTATGAATCAGTACAGAGACATGCATAGCCTTCATGTGGAGAAATGTCAGTAAATGAATATGGTTTGGCCTGGGTTATAAAGTACAAAGATGGGACATTTTAAATAATTACAACCCATCTGTGTGTAAATGAACCAGTATAGGTCATGGTTTCTCTCTTTTTAATTTCTCCACGTGTTTTGAGGTTTCTAATACAGTGATGGGGATGGACCTCATTCTTAAGTCTGTGTATGATTAAAGCTCATGAAATTAGCATTGCTTAGTATTTGGTGTTAGAGAAAAGTACTGATGTGAAGTTGCTCAATCTCGCCGTTCATTCTTGACTGATGGGTTCGGAGCAGATCCATCGGCACTGGTACAGCCATATGCAAAGCTCGAGGCCTTCCAGTAACTCGAGGTCAAGCCCCTATCCCATGATGTACTGAGAATTACCTCAGATCTAGTTTACAGTGGCATCTGATCGGAGGTTCCAGTGCAAGCTTGGACCAATACAATTTAAAACTTTTCTATTTAGCGTGTTTTCATAGTTTACTAAAAATTTATCTTAGGATTTTTAGATAGTTAGTTAGTTTTTTAAGGCTTTCTAGCGGTCCCCTTCCCATGTGTTTAAAAATATTAATCTTTAACATTTGGCCTCATGTTTTTGGCCTAGTATTAATAGTGTGTGTTATATAGCTTTTTCCAGTTATCTATATAGTGTGTGTATGTGTGTTTATATAGCTTTTTCTACTATAAATAGCCTTTTTCTAGTTGTTGCTGAAATTTTTGGGATACTTTTTCCTTAGGCTCGTTTGTGTGTGTGTGTTGTTTAGAGCCTAGTAAATTGGTTATTATCTGCCCGTTTTTTATAGCAGTTATTATGGTGGATGATAAAGACAAACACCCAAAGTCTGGTTTCAAAAAATGTCCAGACTGCAATCAAAATATGTCTGTTATCGATGGAGATGTAACATGTGTTTATTGTTTAGGAGCTGTCCATTTACAAGAGTCTTGTGCCATATGTCATTCCTTTTCTTCAAGAGTGTTATTAAAGAGGAAAAGGAAGTTGATGGACAGGGGCTTGTTAAAGCACCCTTTTCAAGAGGCTTTGAGTGACCAGGATATGACCAGAAAATCTTCCAAGTCCTCTAAATCTTCTGTGGAATCTAAGGACTCCAAGCATTCCAAGAAATCAAAAAAATTGGAGGATTCTCTGACATCAGCTCCACAGACCTCAGATCTCTTGGGTGTCTCCACCCTTCGATGACCTCATGCAATTGGTCTCTCGAAGGGAGTGGGAGTCACTGGAGTCCATGAAGCCTATTCCTAGGAGGCCTAACAAGTTTATATCAGCCCAACCAGATGAAACCTTCTTAACCAAAGGAGTCCCTGTTGATGCCATGGTGGTGGCGGCGGCCACCAAAAAGGAAATGTCTGAGACTTCCTCCTGTATCCATCCTCCTAATAGAGAGACTAGGATCATGGATAGATAAGGGAAATGCATGTTCAGTTCAGTGACTTTTGCTCTCCGTTCACTGAACTACTTAACCCATTTTACTAGGTTGCAAAGAGATCTCCTTAAAGAGCTGGGAGATACTCTTCAGGGTACAGTAGCTGCAGGGGCCTCTGACAGAGTTGCTGCCCAGCTTTCTACCCTAAATTCTATTGTCAACTCATCCATGCATCTCATATCCTATGCAGCTGATGGAATGAGTAGGGCAGTGGGTACAGGAATTGCTCTTAGAAGAAATTCCTGGATGTGCTTGTGTTCCTTTGCTAAGCCCTTTAAGTCATCCTTCGTAAACACCCTCTTTGATGGCTCATCCCTTTTTGGGCCTAAAGTGAAGGAAACTTTTACCAGGTGTGAACAGTATGGAAAGAATCTGTCTGCCGTCAGAGTCCACCCCTACTCAGCCTTATCCCAAAGGCCAAAGGGGAGGAAAAATGTGGTTCCGGAAAGCCCAAGGAGCCTTTCAGGACACATGTGGTGAACACCCCCTCCAGGGGCAGAGGAGGGGGTAATAGTGGAAGACACCACCCATGCGGCAGAGGGGTTCCACAACATCAGGGTGACAGAGATCACTCCTCTGGGCAACCCTACCAGTGCTCCTGAAAGGAGGCCCGACTGTCCTGCTCTGGAAGCAGTCGGGGATCGCTTATCTTTATATCCAGATGCCTGGCTAGAAATAACAAAAGACAGCTGGGTACACAAAGTATCATTTCCACAGGGTACTTCATACCATTCGCCACACCCCCTTCATCCATAAGGAGAATCCCGACGTTCCACCCAGTTACAGGGAACAAGCAACTATAGAGGTCTGAAAGTTGCTAGAAAAAAAGAGTCATCCAGCCAGTCCTAGCAGACCAAACAGGATCTGGAACTTACTCAAGGTTCTTTTTGGTTCCAAAGAAAACAGGGGACTAGAGACCCATTTTGAACCACAGCAGAATCAACCAATATGTAAAGAAAGAGAAGTTCCAGATGGTCACGCTCCAGTCTATACTTCCCTTCTTAGAGAAAGACAATTGGATGTGCTCGATAGATCTCAAGGATGCATACTACCACATAAAGATGGCCAGGTCATCTAGAGATCACCTGTGTTTCCAGCTGGGAGCCAATCATTATCGATTTCGAGCCCTGCCCTTTGGTCTCATTACAGCCCCCAGAGTGTTCAACAAATGCATGGCAGTGGTCACGGCTCACCTGAGGCGTCTAGGATTCCAGGTGTTTCCATACCTAGACGATTGTCTCCCTACTGCCACCATCAGGCATCAACTGATTCAGGCAAGGGAGTACAATCTGTCACTCTGCAA
The DNA here is from genome assembly GCF_019279795.1 of Protopterus annectens. NCBI lineage: Eukaryota > Metazoa > Chordata > Ceratodontiformes > Protopteridae > Protopterus > Protopterus annectens. Next base: position 1,823,118,182 of record NC_056732.1, read on the forward strand.
TCATCTAGATATTACAGTCAACTCAGAAAAGTCTGCCCTGTTGCCATTGCAGCATATCGTTTTTATCAGGGCAGAGCTAGACACCTCAACCACCACTCTAAGACTACCAATTGAAAGAGTCTTTCTTCTTCATCAGCATGTCAGCACATTGGTATCAAAAGACAGAGCACCAGCTTCAGAAGTTCTGAAAGTATTGGGTATGATGGCTGCAGCAATCCTAGCCATACCATTAGCAAGAATGCATAAGCGGATCCTTCAATGGCTGTTGTTCACTCAATGGTCTTACCAGGAACTTCCCATGGACCACATGATATTGATTACGAGCTCTTGCAAGAAAGAACTCCAGTGGTGGTTGATGTCTCTTCATGTAACCATAGGATGTCCCTTTGTTCTACCCCCCCTCCAGTAGCCATTGTGACCAAGGACGCTTCCCTGATGGGGGGGGGGGGGGCATTTTCAGGGAAAGACTGCCCAAGGCACATGGACAGATCAGGAGTCACACTTGCATATCAATGTTCTGGAGAGGAGAGCAGTATTTTTGGTGTTGCAGTACTTCCAGGACTGTCTTCCCCTAGGAACAATTGCAATTCAGGCAGACAATATGTTAATAGTCTGGTACTTGAACAAGCAGGGGGGAACCAGATCTTACTCCCTTTGTCAAGAAACCCTCAGAGTTTGGCAGTGGGCTGTTTCCTCCTAGTGCTTTCTGTTGGTAATGCATATCCTGGGGAGATCTAACATGATAGCAGACAAACTAAGCAGGGTAATCTTGTTGCCGCATGAGTGGTCCCTCAAGAAAGAGATTGTGGACAAGATTTTCCACAAATGGGGCCAGCCTTGCTGCGACCTTTTTGCCAGTCACATCAACACAAAATGCAGAAGCTACTTTGCCCTGACTCCTCCTCTGGGAGAAGCCCCGAGGGGCGCACTCGTACATGATTGGCCCCCGGGTCTCCTCTGTGCTTTTCCACTAATCCCTTTGATACCCAAAGTTCTACAGAAAGCAAAATCCCTGGGAAGGACCATCATTCTTATAGATTCTCATTGGCCTCGGCATATTTGGTTCCCATTCCTTCGACATCATCTCTTGGAGGATCCCTGGATTCTGGACCCAGTTCCAGACCTTCTGACACATCCGTCGGGGGACCTTCATCCTTCTCTGCAGTCATTGAAGCTGACAGCTTGGCTGCTTCAGTTCCCCTCATAGCCAGGCTTCATAACTTCTCCAATGAGACAAAACAGATCCTTTTGTCTTCTCATAAGCCGTCCACTAGAAGATTATATCATAGTAAGTGGAAGAGAGTTTCCATATAGGCCTCTAAGCATAATATTGATCCTTACCAAGCTCCCTTGACATCCGTACTAGAATTTGTGACTATGGTTTTTAACAAAGGAGCGGCAGCAGCAACAGTTTGGGTCCAGTTGACTGCTATATCTAACTTTCATCTTGGGACTGACAGGTTAAATATCATGTCCCACAAGTTATTCAAGGCCTTTTTCAAGGGTACATTTCATATGAGACCACCTGTCAAAACTCACTATTCTCCATGGAATCTAAATTTTATGCTTTCACGTATAATCCTTCCCCTGTTTAAACCAGCATCATCTTGTGACCTCATATTCTTATCCTGGAAAACCATATTTCTAGTGGCTATTACTTCTGCCCATAGAGTGTCAAAACTTCAAGCTTTATCTATCAGCCCTCCTTATTTGATTTTTCATGCTGACAGAGTATCACGTAGGACAAATCCTTCCTTTTTACCCAAAGTTTGTTCTGAATCCAATATCAACCAAGTCACTGAGTTACCAGTCTTCTTCCCTAACCATTCCAATAAATTGGAGCATATGCTGCACAAAACTGATGTTCACAGACCACTCAGATTTTATTTGGATAGAACAAAAGATATCAGGAAATCAGACCAGCTCTTTGTGTCATTCCCTGAAGCCAAAAAAGGTAGAATAGTGGCTAAAACAACTCTGTCTAAATGGTTATCTGATTGTATCACTTTCATCTATTCAGCTGCTAATATGCCTTTGCAACACAAGATTAAAGCTCACACAACCAGAGCAGTTTCTACATCCTCTGCGTTTCAAACCAAACTGCCCCTTGATAACATTTGTGCAGCAGCTACTTGGTCAAAACCTCATACCTTTATCACTCATTACAAAGTTGATAAGGCCTCAAGGGACAGGGCTTCCTTTGGGTCCACGGACCTCAAAAATGTACTCCCGTGAGCCACCCAAGATTGATGGTGCTAGGGACGCTACCCATCAGTCAAGAATGAACAGCGAGATTGAACAAATTCACATTAAGAAGTTATGTACTCACCATAACTTTCCATGTGAGTTGTTCATCTTGCCTTCATTCTTACGTCCCTCCCTCCTTCCCCCTTCTGGCTGATAGCGGACTAGATGTTGGTCTCATCCTGGTTGCTCAATGTCTTCTTCCTGTCCATAGGGGGATAGCTGATTTATATGGTTATAGTACATGCAGCAAACAAGATCTGAGGTAATTCTCAGTGCATCATGGCATAGGGGCTTGGCCTGGAGCTACTGGAAGACCTCAAGCTTTGCATACGGCCATACCGGAGCCGATGGATCAGCTCCGAACCCATCAGTCAAGAATTATTTGAAAACATTTGTGAGTTGGATTTATGGAGCTTAGAACATAGGAAGCTCCAAAATATGACATATAATATGTCTAAGGAGGAATTTCAGTGTTTGCAGAAATGAAAATTTAATGATGGTGTGAGGATCATGAAACCAGATAAAGGGGGAGATGTGGTTATTATGGATGTTGAAATGTATAATGACAAAATAACAAAGATATTAGAAGGGAAAGCTTACAAAAAGTCTCATTAAATGAATTAAATGGTGCTTATAGAAGAATCAGATGTGAACTTAATGATTTATTTATAGAAGGAAGCATTACCATTGATGGGTTTAATTAGATGAATGTCCCCCACCCCAGAACACCCACTATATTTGTGTTGCCCAAAATCCACAAAGACTTATGTAATCCACCAATGAGACCTATTGTGGATAGTAGGGGATCCATGACACAGCCTATTGCTAAGTTTTTAGACCTGCAATTAAAGGATGTATTGCAAGGTGAGGTCCATTTATGTAAGGACTTGTGGGACTTTTTGGAAAGAATAAATAGCCTTGACTACTCTTACATAGGGGGTTTTTTGACCATCGATGTAAGAGACCTATACACAGTTATACCACACACGTTAGGAGTTGAGTGGTTCTGTGATTATTTTGTGGAAAAGAGAATATCTCAGAATACAGTTAATGTTTATAAACAACTAATAGAGACTGTGTTATATAATAATTTTATTTTATTTAACAACGGGTTTTATTTACAATTGGAGGGTGTGTCAATGGGTTCAGCACGTGGGGGTCTATATGTGAATGTGGCAATGCTCCAATGAGAAATTACGTTTTTGCTTAATTTACCTTATTTTTCATTTTGCAAATGTTATGTGTGGTTTTTGGATGATATTTTTATTTTTTGGACAGGGCCTTCTGAAAAAAATCCTGAATTTTTAGATTATGTGAATAACTCGACAAGTTTTTTGAGGTTTACCCGCTCCATTGGTCTTGATGAAATTTCATATTTGGACATTAGACTGATGAAAGACAGGGAACAGAGAATATTTAAATCAGAAATGTTTAGGAAATCTACATTCTTGAATAGTTATTTGCACTACGAAAGCTCCCACCCTTACAAACAAAAAAGAGTTGTGGTTAAAGGGCAGTTTGTTAGGGCTGCACATATGGTCACATTCTTTAATAGTTTTTTATATTAATGTGACAGGTTGAAAGACATGTTCATTTGTAGGGTTATCCATCTAATATTGTGAATGAGGTTATGTTGGAAGTAATCAACAAGCATGAAAGGGAGTACTTCTTGCCTATCCTAAATCAAAAAGCAGGAAACTGTACTGTGGATACCGTCTCAAACAATAATATTGAAAATACACAATGCCTTAATGCACAGAATTTGCAATGTGTGGAGTCTAAGGAACTGAGTAATTTTAATACTGCATTTGTGACTACGTTCAACAGTTCTAGTAGGAACATAACTGATATACTGTCCAGAAACTGGTTGGTAATTGTAAACAACAAGGATATAAGGGAACTTGTTGGGGAAAATCCCTGTATTGTGTACAGAAAGGATAAATGTCTGAAGTCCATTCTAGAAACCAGAACAAAGGGACATGTTAGTGGGAGGTTGAGTAAGTGTGGCAGTTGTAATTATTGTCCATGCATACAAGAAGGATGTAATTTCAACATTAATAACATTAAAGTGAGACTGAATCAGAAATGTTCATGTAACACTGAGAGAGTGGTGTACTGTGCACTCTGTCTAAAGTGTCCGTGTTTTTATATAGGCAAGACGGAAAGAAAATTCAGGAACCACATATATGAACATCTTAGGGACATAAGAAACAAAAATGTCAACAATGCATTGGCAAAACATTGTTTGGAATATGTTGACCATAGTTTTAACCCTTATCCCGGACATAAGAAGTGGTCCATGGACACTAATTTTAGAAAAACACGAGGCTCTATGGCAACTGAGAACTAATACCACACAGTGGCCAGGGTTAAATGATGCATTCTCACTGTCCTGCTTTTTATCGAGTGCTTTTACATGAGATTTATGCTCATAACGTCTGCTATGCTATTTATTTTGAAACATTTATTTATATATTATATTTATTTGATACTTTTCCTTTATTATTATATACAGTTTTTAATATTTTTAACATTTTACATTCACAGACTTATGAAGTTTTTATGCTTTGCTATGAATTGAGTGTGCAGGTGGGTGTGTTTTAACATTAATTAGGGGTGTTTTATTAGTGACATAAGCTGTAATTTAATATTTAAGGAGTTTTTGTTCCTTATTTTTTGTCTGAAGAAGTCTCTGAATTAGCAGAGACGAAAGCACTTATCTGATTGTGTTTTAACCTGTTTAATAAAAGTCTTCAATTGTACTTCAGTAGCTTGGATTTGTGGAAAAAGAACAATCTCTTTATATCAGTGTGATCCCAAGCTCTGCTTGTGCTCATTTTTTGCTTAACAATTTATCTGAGAAAGGCCCGACCCTTTTTTTCAGCAAGGGGTCATGTACCGCGTTTAGATTACCTTCAGTTGCTGATTGTAACGCTTGGACCATTTTTTGAGTCTATCTAAAGCCAACCATACCTGTTTCCAATCTATGACAGCTATATGAATGTGCTCTTGGGTCCTTCACATGCTAATTACTTAACATTAAACTGCCCTGGCTTTGTTCTTCCACAGGTCTTTGTAGACACAACCTGCTCTACCTTTTTTGATGCTCTTTCATTTTCCCAAGGTAAGGCCAATTCTTTTGGCTCTTTATCTAAAACACTTTTTGACCAAATCCCATATAACTGACAAAACAACAACCATTGTTGGACAGGAAGATTAAACTCTTAATTTAATACTTCAAGGCTCTTGAGGTCCATCCTCAAGCTCACCTCCAAGATTTGGCACTGATGGAATATTTATTCAGACTGTCACAGTTCCTTGAATCAACACTTATTACCTTAACAATTTCTGGACAAAGCCTTCAATGATGGGGGGGACCATTAGGGGCAGATTTTAAATATTGCCCTTACAAACTTAGAAAGTTGATAGAATAATAGGTTTTGCATTATCATGAGTTTTCCAAAGAACGTGGAGTCTTAAACTCAATTGTTTGTCATTATTTAATGACTTCACTTCATAGGTATTTGCCAGAAAGGGACAGATTTTAGGAGGAACACACCAAAAATATGAGGCAGAAATTTGGATATTCTGCGAAAACCTGTGCAGTTGAGAGGTATGTCTTTGGGTGATGCCATATGATATCTATAGGCCCCGTACTCCACACAAGACCTCCAATAGACAGCACATCTAAATAAATGTGTTGAAACCATTTATGAGGAGGTTTTGTCCAAAGTCTACTACTAACCGTGCCATCCATCACCTCTGTGTCTTTGGATATACTTTCACACTCTTTGAGTCAGTGTAGCTGAAAAGCCATGGCAATAATGATGATGAAATATGACTTTCTGTCTCTCCCAAAATTGTTTCATCAATTAAGGATTAAACATGCTTTAACCCTGGATATTATATCGACACTGGAATATTATGCACCGGATATAAGATATGTGAGAGTATCATAGTTTGGGTGGCCCTGACCTTTCCAGATATTGATCTACAATCTGCTAATGTAGGTAACAAATCTCACACCTTTGCTGCCTAAGCCTCTATCT